>NW_026511417.1:0-24094 GCF_027579735.1 Bombina bombina | reverse complement strand
TCAGTTGCAACGTGGAACATCTTGCAATATGTAAAAGAAAAAAACAACATATAAAGCAAAATTGATCAAATTCCTTAAATGACAGTTTCAGGAATGGGAAAAAAATGCCAGTGAACAAGCTTCTAGCAACCAGAAGCAATAAATAATGAGACTTAAATAATGTGGAGACAAAAATGACGCCCATATTTTTTAGCGCCAAAAAAGACGCCCACATTATTTGGCGCCTAAATGCTTTTGGCGCCAAAAATGACGCCACATCCGGAACGCCGACATCTTTGACGCAAAATAACGTCAAAAAATGACGCAACTTCCGGCGACACGTATGACGCCGGAAACGGAAAAGAATTTTTGCGCCAAAAAAGTCCGCGCCAAGAATGACGCAATAAAATGAAGCATTTTCAGCCCCCGCGAGCCTAACAGCCCACAGGGAAAAAAGTCAAATTTTTGAGGTAAGAAAAAATATGATAATTCAATGCATTTATCCCAAATATGAAACTGACTGTCTGGAAATAAGGAAAGTTGAACATTCTGAGTCAAGGCAAATAAATGTTTGAATACATATATTTAGAACTTTATAAATAAAGTGCCCAACCATAGCTTAGAGTGTCACAGAAAATAAGACTTACTTACCCCAGGACACTCATCTACATGTTTGTAGAAAGCCAAACCAGTACTGAAACGAGAATCAGTAGAGGAAATGGTAAATATAAGAGTATATCGTCGATCTGAAAAGGGAGGTAAGAGATGAATCTCTACGACCGATAACAGAGAACCTTATGAAATAGACCCCGTAGAAGGAGATCACTGCATTCAATAGGCAATACTCTCCTCACATCCCTCTGACATTCACTGCACGCTGAGAGGAAAACCGGGCTCCAACTTGCTGCGGAGCGCATATCAACGTAGAATCTAGCACAAACTTACTTCACCACCTCCCTTGGAGGCAAAGTTTGTAAAAACTGATTTGTGGGTGTGGTGAGGGGTGTATTTATAGGCATTTTAAGGTTTGGGAAACTTTGCCCCTCCTGGTAGGAATGTATATCCCATACGTCACTAGCTCATGGACTCTTGTTAATTACATGAAAGAAATATGTAGATACGCATCCTTTAAATCCACTGTGGTCATGAATTGACCTTCCTGGATGGAAGGAAGAATTGTTCGAATGGTTTCCATTTTGAACGATGGAACCTTGAGAAACTTGTTTAGGATCTTGAGATCTAAGATTGGTCTGAATGTTCCCTCTTTTTTGGGGACTATGAACAGATTGGAGTAGAACCCCATCCCTTGTTCTCCTAATGGAACAGGATGAATCACTCCCATTTTTAACAGGTCTTCTACACAATGTAAGAATGCCTGTTTTTTTATGTGGTCTGAAGACAATTGAGACCTGTGGAACCTCCCCCTTGGGGGAAGCCCCTTGAATTCCAGAAGATAACCTTGGGAGACTATTTCCAGCGCCCAAGGATCCAGAACATCTCTTGCCCAAGCCTGAGCGAAGAGAGAGAGTCTGCCCCCCACCAGATCCGGTCCCGGATCGGGGGCCAACATCTCATGCTGTCTTGGTAGCAGTGGCAGGTTTCTTGGCCTGCTTACCTTTGTTCCAGCCTTGCATTGGCCTCCAGGCTGGCTTGGCTTGAGAAGTATTACCCTCTTGCTTAGAGGATGTAGCACTTGGGGCTGGTCCGTTTCTGCGAAAGGGACGAAAATTTGGTTTATTTTTAGCCTTGAAAGACCTATCCTGAGGAAGGGCGTGGCCCTTACCCCCAGTGATATCAGAAATAATCTCTTTCAAGTCAGGGCCAAACAGCGTTTTCCCCTTGAAAGGAATGTTAAGCAACTTATTCTTGGAAGACGCATCCGCTGACCAAGATTTTAGCCAAAGCGCTCTGCGCGCCACAATAGCAAACCCTTTATTGAGCGCCTTTTCTAGTTCATCGAACCAGAAACACGCTGCTGTAGTGACAGGAACAATGCATGAAATTGGTTGTAGAAGGTAACCTTGCTGAACAAACATCTTTTTAAGCAAACCCTCTAATTTTTTATCCATAGGATCTTTGAAAGCACAACTATCTTCTATGGGTATAGTGGTGCGTTTGTTTAGAGTAGAAACCGCCCCCTCCACCTTGGGGACTGTCTGCCATAAGTCCTTTCTGGGGTCGACTATAGGAAACAATTTCTTGAATATAGGGGGAGGGACGAAAGGTATGCCGGGCCTTTCCCATTCTTTGTTTACAATATCCGCCACCCGCTTGGGTATAGGAAAAGCTTCGGGGGGCCAAATTTCTCTGGAATGACCAAATTCTCACAATCATCCAGAGTAGATAACACCTCCTTAAGCAGAGCGCGGAGATGTTCCAATTTAAATTTGAATGTAATCACATAAGGTTCAGCTTGTTGAGAAATTTTCCCTGAATCTGAAATTTCTCCCTCAGACAAAACCTCCCTGGCCCCCTCAGACTGGTGTAGGGGCACTTCAGAACCAATATCATCAGCGTCCTCATGCTCTTCCGTATTTTCTAAAACAGAGCAGTCGCGCTTTCGCTGATAAGTGGGCATTTTGGCTAAAATGTTTTTGATAGAATTATCCATTACAGCCGTTAATTGTTGCATAGTAAGGAGTATTGGCGCACTAGATGTACTAGGGGCCTACTGTGTGGGCAAGACTGGCGTAGACGAAGGAGGGGATGATGCAGTACCATGCTTACTCCCCTCACTTGAGGAATCATCTTGGGCATCATTTTCTCTAAATTTTGTGTCACATAAATCACATCTATTTAAATGAGAAGGAACCTTGGCTTCCCCACATACAGAACACAGTCTATCTGGTAGTTCAGACATGTTAAACAGGCATAAACTTGATAACAAAGTACAAAAAACGTTTTAAAATAAAACCGTTACTGTCACTTTAAATTTTAAACTGAACACACTTTATTACTGCAAATGTGAAAAAGTATGAAGGAATTGTTCAAAATTCACCAAAATTTCACCACAGTGTCTTAAAGCCTTAAAAGTATTGCACACCAAATTTGAAAGCTTTAACTCTTAAAATAACGGAACCGGAGCCGTTTTTATATTAAACCCCTATACAGTCCCTGGTATCTGCTTTGCTGAGACCCAACCAAGCCCAAAGGGGAATACGATACCAAATGACGCCTTCAGAAAGCCTTTTCTATGTATCAGAGCTCTTCACACATGCATCTGCATGTCATGCTTCCCAAAAACAAGTGCGCAATAGAGGCGCGAAAATGAGGCTCTGCCTATGATTAGGGAAAGCCCCTAGAGAATAAGGTGTCCAATACAGTGCCTGCCGGTTATTTTACATAATTCCCAAGAATAAAATAATTCCTCAAAGCTATGAAGTATTAAAAATGCTTATATATCAATCGTTTTAGCCCAGAAAATGTCTACCAGTCTTAAAAGCCCTTGTGAAGCCCATTTATTCTTATGTAATAAAAATGGCTTACCGGATCCCATAGGGAAAATGACAGCTTCCAGCATTACATCGTCTTGTTAGAAATGTGTCATACCTCAAGCAGCAAAAGTCTGCTCACTGTTTCCCCCAACTGAAGTTAATTCCTCTCAACAGTCCTGTGTGGAAACAGCCATCGATTTTAGTAACGGTTGCTAAAATCATTTTCCTCTTACAAACAGAAATCTTCATCACTTTTCTGTTTCAGAGTAAATAGTACATACCAGCACTATTTTAAAATAACAAACTCTTGATTGAAGAATAAAAACTACAGTTAAACACCAAAAAACTCTAAGCCATCTCCGTGGAGATGTTGCCTGTACAACGGCAAAGAGAATGACTGGGGAAGGCGGAGCCTAGGAGGGATCATGTGACCAGCTTTGCTGGGCTCTTTGCCATTTCCTGTTGGGGAGGAGAATATCCCACAAGTAAGGATGACGCCGTGGACCGGACACACCTATGTTGGAGAAATAAGATTTACTTACCCCAGGACACTCATCTACATGTTTGTAGAAAGCCAAACCAGTACTGAAACGAGAATCAGCAGAGGTAATGGTATATATAAGAGTATATCGTCAATCTGAAAAGGGAGGTAAGAGATGAATCTCTACGACCGATAACAGAGAACCTATGAAATAGACCCCGTAGAAGGAGATCACTGCATTCAAATAGGCAATACTCTCCTCACATCCCTCTGACATTCACTGCACGCTGAGAGGAAAACCGGGCTCCAACTTGCTGCGGAGCGCATATCAACGTAGAATCTAGCACAAACTTACTTCACCACCTCCATCGGAGGCAAAGTTTGTAAAACTGAATTGTGGGTGTGGTGAGGGGTGTATTTATAGGCATTTTGAGGTTTGGGAAACTTTGCCCCTCCTGGTAGGAATGTATATCCCATACGTCACTAGCTCATGGACTCTTGCTAATTACATGAAAGAAACAAAGTTTGTAAAACTGATTTGTGGGTGTGGTGAGGGGTGTATTTATAGGCATTTTGAGGTTTAAGAAACTCGGCCCCTCCTGGTAGGAATGTATATCCCATACGTCACTAGCTCATGGACTCTTGCTAATTACATGAAAGAAAGAAATTTTTTTGGTTCAGTGTCCCTTTAATCCTTCGATTTATTCAGAGTGATCTCTTAGTGTTTTGGTTTCTGTCAGAGCTTTGTAGTGTTATGTAGACACTAAGGTTTTCAAACAAACTTTTTTGTTTGTTCCTTTTGCTGTTTCTATAAAAAGGTCAGAAACATTCTTCTTGGCTGAAGCTTCTGTTATATATAGCTTTTGTGATTCAGATAGAGCATGCATTTTTAAGCAACTTTCTAATTTACTACTATTATCAATTTTTCTTCATTCTCTTGCTATCTTTATTTAAAAAAGAAGGCATCTAAGCTAAGGAGCCAGCCAATTTTTGGTTCAGACTCTGGACAGCACTTGTTTAGATAAAAAAATATAAGAATCAAAACTTCCAGAAAAGTTTAATACCCTCCAGTTCAGAAGGTAAATTCTGAACTGAACATTTTTACGCTTAGTTGAAAGAGGAATGAATGGCCATCAACATTTCAGAACTGTAGCTTATGTAGCTTATTCCTCCTATATGAAACAGTAGTAGCATTAGGTCAGAATGCATTAAAACATTTAAAAAGTTTTTGAAGAAAGGGAAACTTACACCGTCTGAAAAACTCACACAAAAAAAAAAACTTCCAATTTGAAAAATCACAAACACACGACATGTACATCTTGCATCCACTTGTAAAGCAAACTTACGTCATATATAATAGAAAAGGGCGCCAAAAAGTACGCACACAATCACCCGAAGGCCGATGTGCGCCAAAAAATATACGTGCACGGAAAAAAAAATAGCATGCATAAAAAAAAAAAAAATTAAAAAATTTATGCTTACCTGATAAATTTCTTTCTTTTGTGATGTACCGAGTCCACAGATTCATCCTAACTTGTGGGATATTGTCCTTCCTGACAGGAAGTAGCAAAGAGAGCACCACAGCAGAGCTGTCTATATAGCTCCCCTCTTAACTCCACCCCCCAGTCATTCGACCAAAGGCCAAGAAGAAAAGGAGAAACCATATGGTGCAGAGGTGACTGAAGCTTACATAAAAAAAAACAAAAAAACACAAAAAAAAAAAAAACTATCTGTCTTGAATAGACAGGGCGGGCCGTAGACTCGGTACATCGCAAAAGAAAGAAATTTATCGGGTAAGCATAAATTTTGTTTTCTTTTGCAAGATGTACCGAGTCTACGGACTCATCCTAAATTGTGGGATACCAATACCAAAGCTTTAGGACACGGATGAAGGCAGGGACAAGACAGGAACCTAAACGGAAGGCACCACTGCCTGCAAAACCTTTCTCCCAAAAATAGCTTCCGAAGAAGCAAAAGTATCAAATTTGGAAAATTTGGAAAAAGGTATGAAGCGAAGACCAAGTCGCAGCCTTACAAATCTGTTCAACAGAAGCATCATTTTTAAAAGCCCATGTGGAAGCCACCGCTCTAGTGGAGTGAGCTGTAATTCTTTCAGGAGGCTGCTCTCCAGCAGTCTCATAAGCCAAACCGATGATGCTTTTCAGCCAAAAGAAAAGAGGTAGCCGTAGCCTTTTGACCTCTACTCTTTCCAGCATAGACAACAAACAAAGAAGAAGATTGGCAAAAATCTTTGGTTGCCTGCAAATAAAACTTCAAGGCACGAACCACGTCCAAGTTGTGCAACAGACGTTCCTTCTTAGAAGAAGGATTAGGACAAAGAGAAGGAACAACAATTTCCTGATTGATATTCCTGTTAGAAACAACCTTAGGGAGGAACCCACGTTTGGTACGCAAAACCACCTTATCAGCATGGAAAACAAGATAAGGCGAGTCGCACTAATGCAGATAGCTCAGAAACTCTTCGAGCTGAAGAGATAGCAACTAAAAACAGAACTTTCCAAGATAGAAGCTTAATATCTATGGAATGCATGGGTTCAACGGAACCCCTTGAAGAACATTAAGAACAAAATTTAGACTCCAAGGCGGAGCAACAGGTTTAAACACAGGCTTGATTCTAACTAAAGCCTGACAAAAAGCCTGAACGTCTGGGACATCAGCCAGACGCTTGTGTCATAGGATAGACAAAGCAGATATCTGTCCCTTTAAGGAACTAGCCGACAATCCTTTCTCCAATCCTTCTTGGAGAAAGGACAAAATCCTAGGAATCCTGATCTTACTCCATGAGTAGCCTTTGGATTCGCACCAAAAAAGATATTTACGCCATATCTTATGATAGATCTTCCTGGTGACAGGCTTTCGAGTCGGAATCAAGGTATCTGACTGACTCAGAGAAACCCCGCTTTGATAAAATAAAGCGTTCAAGCATCCAAATCTAATTTCTCTCCAACTGACTGCTTGGAGATTGAACGGACCTTGAATCAGAAGGTCCCGTCGCAGTGGCAGAGTCCATGGTGGCAGAGATGACATATCTACCAGGTGTGCATACCAAGTCCTGCGTGGCCACGCAGGTGCTATCAAAATCACTGAAGCCCTCTCCTGTTTGATTCTGGCAATCAGACACGGAAGGAGAGGGAAAGGTGGAAACACGTAAGCCAGGTTGAACGACCAGGGTACTGCTAGAGCATCTATCAGTACTGCTTGGGGATCCCTGGACCTGGATCCGTAACAAGGAAGCTTGGCGTTCTGACAAGACCATCAGATCCAATTCTGGTGTGCCCCATAGCTGAACCAGTTGAGCAAACACCTCCGGATGGAGCTCCCACTCCCACGGATGAAAAGGCTGATGACTTAGAAAATCTGCCTCCCAGTTCTCTACTCCTGGGATATAGAACGCTGAAAGAAGGCAAGAGTGAGTCTCTGCCCATCGGATTATCCTGGAAACTTCTATAAATCGCCAAGGAACTCCTTGTTCCCCCCTGATGATCGATATAAGCTACAGTCGTGATGTTGTCCGACTGAAACCTGATGAAACCGGCCGAAGCCAGATGAGGTCACGCCTGAAGAGCATTGAATCTCGCTCTTAATTCCAGAATATTTATCGGGAGGAGGGTCGTCTCCTGAGTCCACAAACACTGCACTTTCAGGGAATTCCAGACTGCACCCCAGCCCAGTAGGCTGGCGTCCGTCGTCACTATGACCCACGCTGGCCTGCGGAAACACATTCCCCTGGAGAGGTGATCCTGTGACAACCACCACAGAAGAGTGTGTCTGGTCTCTTGATCCAGATTTATCTGAGGAGATAAATCTACATAATCCCCATTCCACTGAGCATGCATAGTTGCAGTAGTCAGATGCAAGCGAGCAAACGGAACTATGTCCATTGCCGCTACCATAAGTCCGATTACATCCATACACTGCACCACTGACGGCTGAGGAATGGAATGAAGAGCTCGACAGGTGGTTATAATCTTTGATTTCCTGACCTTTGTCAGAAAAATCTTCATGTCCACCGAATCTAGAGTTCCCAGGAATGGAACTCTTGTGAGAGGAATAAGAGAACTCTTTTTCACGTTCACCTTCCACCCATGAGAAAGGCCAACACTAAGTCCGTGTGAGACTTGGCTAGTTGGAAAGTCGATGCTTGAATTAAGATGTCGTCTAGATAAGGCGCCACTGCACTGCCCCGCAGCCTTAGGGCCGCCAGCAGGGACCCTGACACTTTTGTGAAGATTCTTGGCGCCGTGGCCAACCCGAAGGGAAGAGCCACAAACTGGTAATGCCTGTCCAGAAAGGCAAACCTTAGGAATTGGTGATGATCTTTGTGGATAGGAATGTGTAGATACGCATCCTTTAAATCCACGGTGGTCATATATTGACCCTCCTGGATCATTGGTAAAATAGAACGAATGGTCGCCATCTTGAAGGATGGAACTCTTAGGAATTGGTTTAGGATCTTGAGATCTAGAATTGGTCTGAAGGTTCCCTCTTTTTTGGGAACCACAAACAGATTGGAGTAGAAACCTTGCCCCTGTTCTGCTTTCGGAACTGGGCAGATCACTCCCATGGTAAAAAGGTCTTCTACACAGCGTAAGAATGTCTCTCTTTTTGTCTGGTTTACAGACAAATTGAGAAAGATGGAATTTCCCCTTTGGAGGAGAATCCTTGAAATATAGGAGATACCCCTGGGTTACAATTTCTACGGCCCAGGAGTCCTGAACGTCTCTTGCCCAGGCCTGAGCAAAGAGAGAGAGAGTCTGCCCCCTACTAGATCCGGTCCCGGATCAGGGGCTACCCCTTCATGCTGTCTTAGTGGCAGCAGCAGGCTTTTTGGCCTGTTTACCCTTGTTCCAAGCCTGGTTTGGATTGAGCAAAGTTCCCCTCTTGCTTTGTAGCTGGGGAAGAGGAAGCGGGACCACCCTTGAAGTTTCGAAATGAACGAAAATTATTTTGTTTGGTCCTCGTCCTATCTTGAGGGAGGGCATGACCCTTCCCCCCCAGTGATGTCCGAAATTATCTCTTTCAGAGCAGGCCCGAATAGGGTA
The DNA here is from genome assembly GCF_027579735.1 of Bombina bombina. Taxonomy (NCBI): domain Eukaryota; kingdom Metazoa; phylum Chordata; class Amphibia; order Anura; family Bombinatoridae; genus Bombina; species Bombina bombina. The sequence continues at coordinate 15,137 of NW_026511417.1, read as the reverse complement.
TTACCTTTGAAAGGGATGGTCAAAAGCTTAGATTTAGAGGACACATCAGCCGACCAGGACTTAAGCCATAACGCTCTACGCGCTAAAATGGCAAAACCTGAATTCTTTGCCGCTAACTTAGCGAGATGAAAAGCGGTGTCTGTAATAAAAGAATTAGCTAGCTTAAGAGCCTTAATTCTGTCCAGAATATCATCTACTACACCTTCAAAGCATTATATGGACAGAATTGTACTACATGAAGTAGTGTATTGCTGTCATAATGAAGAGAATGGGGCAAATAAAGGTATACCGACCATTATAATCTTTAAAAGTGAAGGCCTTTCCTTTTCAAAGAAATTTCAAAGAAAGCCAAGTTGTCAGTAGCAGTTTCCTACACTATCAAAAGGCACCTGGAAGAAAGTCAGAAAAGGGAAGGGTCTGGCACACCCAAAGCAACAACAGACTCAGAAGTTTCTGAGAGTCAACAGCTTAGAAAATAAGTGGCTCAGAGGACAACGTCGTCAAGCACTGATAAAACACTGGTTGAAATGGTTTCTAACCTTAGACCTATCTATTTAAGTTCTTCTTATGTGTCTTTTCAATGTCTTGGAATGTATCGACATATTCACTCACTAATAAAATAAAAAAATAAAAAAATATATGAAAGTAAAAAACCTGATTCAAAATATATTTTGAATCAGGTTTTTTACTTTCATATATTTTTTTATTTTATTATTATTATTATTTTTTATTCTCTGAAAACGGAGTGAATATGTCGATACATTCCAAGACATTGAAAAGACACATAAGAAGAACTTAAATAGATAGGTCTAAGGTTAGAAATACAAATACTCAAGAGACATACAATATACATATCCTTTAACATCCTTTGCTAATAGGGATTTAAAAGTAAATCTACACTTCACAAATCAAAACACACAGTCTAATATGAACACACAAGTGCACACATACACTTAATAAGACACTACAAATTTTATGGTTTATTAAGAAATCTAAAACATTGCACCCAATAAATGTGACCATTCAGTTCAACACTATCCCAAAAAGGTCGAAATAATAACAACAATAAAATATACTTAGGATTTTGTGTATATATATCCCCATTTCTTTCACATCGACATGAACACATTATGGTAAAGTCTTATCTGTTAAATCCTTTGATTGTCGAATAATTTTTAAATAATGCTAGAATGTAACATGTAACAGCTGAGGATACGATTCTGACACCTCAGCTGGAGTTTTTCAGATGTACCCATTGGTTATTTTTTTAGTGACAACTTCCGGTTTTAATTAGTCAAATGTGTATATAATGTTACAATTTGAAGTGTATTTTATCTGCTTTATATCTGATGAAACGACCCGTAGCTGGTTGAGAAACGCGTCATTAAAGCCTTTTAAATTTTATCTGGAAGTTGTCCAAACTTTTTTCAATTTTTTGTTAGTGCCGTTAAGTTACAGACTACCTAAATAGTAACAACCATTATATACTTGGTTGTAACAATACAACAGACATTCTATTACAAAGTAACGTGTACGGCTACAACTGCAGACCTTTCACAGAGAGTCGCATACTCCAAGAAACAGAGAGGACACACCAACACACAGTATACTAGCCGCTGTATAAGGTGCTAGCAGGCGAGACTGCACTGGTCACAGAACAGTGCCTATTCCTTTGGTAAGCATAATACATGTTTCCTCCATCCTTTTGAAAAGACATATTACACTATGTGGAGTCCCCTCTCTACTTTCTAAGGTTCACATATCCTTGAGTCGAATCCACGGAGCATTTGGAGGATATATGCCCATACACAGTGTACTGGCCGCTGAGTAAAGTGCCAGCAGGCGATATCGCACTGGTCAGAGTTCAGTGCAACTTTTTTTGGTAAGCGCAATATTTGTGTTTTATTTTCTGCTGTGAAACAAACAATATCACACTATTGGTGACCTTTTTTTTTTTTCTTTCTTTTTTCTGCCACAGTATTACACCCCCCGCTCTCTGGGACTAAGAGGAGCTGCCCCGCCAGAAATACGTCCGGCGGCAATCTGTTTTCTATGGACCAAGACACCGTATATTAACACATTGGGACTTGGTATTATATCTATGATAACTATTACTCTGCTTTAGAAGACAACATAATTTATGTAAGAACTTACCTGATAAATTCATTTCTTTCATATTAACAAGAGTCCATGAGCTAGTGACGTATGGGATATACATTCCTACCAGGAGGGGCAAAGTTTCCCAAACCTTAAAATGCCTATAAATACACCCCTCACCACACCCACAAATCAGTTTAACGAATAGCCAAGAAGTGGGGTGATAAGAAAAAAAGTGCGAAGCATATAAAATAAGGAATTGGAATAATTGTGCTTTATACAAAAAAATCATAACCACCACAAAAAAGGGTGGGCCTCATGGACTCTTGTTAATATGAAAGAAATTAATTTATCAGGTAAGTTCTTACATAAATTATGTTTTCTTTCATGTAATTAACAAGAGTCCATGAGCTAGTGACGTATGGGATAATGACTACCCAATATGTGGATCTTTCCACACAAGAGTCACTAGAGAGGGAGGGATAAAATAAAGACAGCCAATTCCTGCTGAAAATAATCCACACCCAAAATAAAGTTTAACAAAAAACATAAGCAGAAGATTCAAACTGAAACCGCTGCCTGAAGAACTTTTCTACCAAAAACTGCTTCAGAAGAAGAAAATACATCAAAATGGTAGAATTTAGTAAAAGTATGCAAAGAGGACCAAGTTGCTGCTTTGCAGATCTGGTCAACCGAAGCTTCATTCCTAAACGCCCAGGAAGTAGATACTGACCTAGTAGAATGAGCTGTAATTCTCTGAGGCGGAATTTTACCCGACTCAACATAGGCAAGATGAATTAAAGATTTCAACCAAGATGCCAAAGAAATGGCAGAAGCTTTCTGGCCTTTCCTAGAACCGGAAAAGATAACAAATAGACTAGAAGTCTTACGGAAAGATTTCGTAGCTTCAACATAATATTTCAAAGCTCTAACAACATCCAAAGAATGCAACGATTTCTCCTTAGAATTCTTAGGATTAGGACATAATGAAGGAACCACAATTTCTCTACTAATGTTGTTGGAATTCACAACTTTAGGTAAAAATTCAAAAGAAGTTCGCAACACCGCCTTATCCTGATGAAAAATCAGAAAAGGAGACTCACAAGAAAGAGCAGATAATTCAGAAACTCTTCTAGCAGAAGAGATGGCCAAAAGGAACAAAACTTTCCAAGAAAGTAATTTAATGTCCAATGAATGCATAGGTTCAAACGGAGGAGCTTGAAGAGCTCCCAGAACCAAATTCAAACTCCAAGGAGGAGAAATTGACTTAATGACAGGTTTTATACGAACCAAAGCCTGTACAAAACAATGAATATCAGGAAGAATAGCAATCTTTCTGTGAAAAAGAACAGAAAGAGCGGAGATTTGTCCTTTCAAAGAACTTGCGGACAAACCCTTATCTAAGTAGAGATTGACAGGTAAGAGAACCTAAAGTTAAGGGTTTAATATAGCACTCATTCCTACTAATGTTAGTTATATAAAAAATTGAATTTTTATTACTTAAAGTTAAAATAATAAAGGGGATTCACCCCTTATTGTACCCGCTAACTCGCTGTACACCTTGCCCCCCTGTTTCCTGGCCGATAGCAGCTCCCTCGGCTTCAGGTGACAGGGACAAGGGACAGCAATTAAAACCAATATAAATGTGCACCGAGGTGCTTACAAATTCCACAAACGCGTTTCGGCTGTGTAAATCAGCCTTTATCAATGTGTAAGAGCAAACCGAGGCCCGGGTGCCACCCTCTTATATAGTGCTAACACAAACTGTCTCCACCAATCCACTTCGGCCTTTGACAACGCCCCTCACCGCACCAATAGGACACTGTGCATTCGAGGCGTATCCTAATGCATGCATTTGATAGGATAGCCTGGAGCGGCTTCGTCTCTGCTGGTTTTTGATTGGTGGCGCATAATAACAACTTGTACTCGATCAATAAACAAATACAATTCCTTGCATTAAAACATATTTGGTTATTTGTAATGTCCATCGTCTCATGATACTCACTAGCTGAAATCATCATTGCTATATATGACTGTTCGATTTTAAGTCTGTTAGCGAATGTATGTTGCAATTCAGTGTTAGTCTGTCCTGTCTGCACGAATAGTCGTAATCTGATTAAGCAGACTTTATCATTATTCTGTGTTCATGCATATGGTAATACATAGTCATTAATCACAGACAGTATATTACCTTTGACATATATGCACTGCATGTATCAGGATTTTCAAACAAAGGAAAGGAGAATTACTCTCACTGACATTTAGCTCTATATCACAGTGGTATTATTGTTCTTAATGCTTCATTTCGATGCTTTGAGTCAGATCTATTAACTGGTGGACAGAGTATTGCCTAGCTGGAGTATAAAGACAAATATGTTTATATCATCTCTTAGGTAAAGATGTATAGTACTCCTGTTATAATCTTAGCATATTATCTTAGTATGGTAAGACTTAAATAATTACTTACAAACATAGATAGATAATCCACACATATTAGTATTAGTATGAAAATACATATACATTGTGTTTAGAATTAATTGTATATGCTGTTTATGAACGGAGGCTGTTTATGAGAGTAGTTGTTAAATTATAGTCGTAGTTGGCAACTAACAGGGGAGAACAGATAACGCACTATGGGCGGCACATTTAAGACAAAACAACTTGTTACTTATATGCATGATGTACTATATGAGTGTTGATTTTATATTGACAGTATTAATCATCTTGTATTCCCTTTCGAGCATTGTAGATGTGTTTAGTTGTCATTGATTGTTATTTAAACTAAAATCAACTTTTTCATTTAACATTTATACTACATCATAAAGTATTGTTTTAAATACAGATTCTGAAAGATAATAAGATTCCTCTTCCTCCTACTTTACAAAAAAACCCAATAATTATTTGCTTCATTCATTCCGTGTGGCATTACTGTGTTCAGTTTGAATATCCAGCTCGTTTCTTTTTGTAACAGAGTATTCTCAGTGCTACCACCTCTAATGCCCGGTTTAACCTTTTCTAAACCCCAACACTCGAAGGATGTAGTTTTACCTGCATGGTTAAGCAGGAAATGTTTTGCTACACTTGTGATTTTTTTGCCTTCTTTCATATCTTTTTTGGCATTACGTATGTTACTGAGATGTTCAGTTATTCTGGTACCCAATTTACGAGTTGTCATGCCTGTGTATATTAAATTGCATGAACATGATAGACAGTAAATGACATTCTCACTCTGACAGTTAATATGAGTTTTAATTTTCCAATTTTTTGAAAATCTGTCAGTTATAGAGTCTTTTTTGGTCATGAATTGACAGATTTTACAATGGCCACACGGAGTGGAGCCTTGATATATTGGCTTTTTATTTCTGTTTCTATCAAAGTGACTTTGTGTGAGATTGTCTCTTAAATTTCTGGCACGTCTGAACGTAAAAGATGGTCTTTCCGGTATCAATCCTTTTAAACGTTCATCACTTTGGAGGATGTGCCAATGTTTTTTAACAATAGAGCTCACTTTTTCACTTTGGTTATTGTAGGTGGATATGAATCTCATGTTATTCTCATCTGATTCACATTTTTTGTTTTTCGGTTTTAGAAGATCCGACCTATTTTTGGCTAGTGCTTTTTGGTACGCCTTGGCTAGTAATTTCTTCGAGTAGCCCCTTAGAAGTAGTCTGTCTCTTAATTCTCTTGCAGCTTGTTTGAAAGAGTTTAGGTCTGTGCAATTTCTCCTTATTCTAAGGTATTCACCATATGGTAAACTGGTGATTGTAGACGGATGATGGTTGCTATGTGCATGCAGAATATTGTTTGTTGCAGTAGCTTTTCTATATGTGTCCGTCACTAGTTTGTTATTATATTTAGAGATGGTTAGGTCCAAAAACTCAACTTTTTCACAATTAGCATTGTAAGTTAGATATAATCCAAATGGATTGATATTAAGCAATTCAATGAATTCATTGAGTATCTCCATTGGACCTTCCCATATAAGGAGAATGTCATCTATATACCTGGACCAGTGGGAGATGTACTGTGTATACTGGTTCATATGTTCATTGAACACAATCATCTCTTCCCACCAGCCCAGGTATATATTGGCATACGTTGGCGCACAAGATGTGCCCATTGCGGTGCCACAGACTTGTAAAAAAAATTTGTCATCAAACACGAAGTAATTGTGTGTGAGAACAAATTTCAGTAGTTTAATGATAAACTCTTTGGTAGCTAAATCCATATCAGTATCTTTTTGTAGGAAATGAGCTATAGCTTTGATGCCCCATTCTGTTTTAATACTCGTATAAAGGGACTCTACATCACACGTTACTAAGATAGAGTGTTCAGTAATTGTGATGTTTTGCATTTTATTCAAAATGTGCATCGTGTCTCTAGTGTGCGATGGTAGAGCCTCAACAATGCTTCTTAACCTTGCATCAACGTATCTGCTAGCTTTTTCTGTCAAAGATCCTATCCCTGAGACAATTGGTCTCCCCGGTGGGCATAAGATATTTTTATGGATTTTCGGCAATAGATATAAGGTAGCTACTCTAGGATTGGTTACCATTAAATAGTTGTATTCTTTTTGGTCAATAATCTTATCATTAAGTGCTGTATCGATCAATTTATGATATATTTCTTTGAAGTTCTCTGTAGGGTTGCCCAAAAGTCTTTTGTAATTAGTACTATTTGTGAGTTGTTTCATGGCTTCTACTGTATACATTGTAGTTGGCCAAATTACGATGTTACCCCCCTTGTCACTATTCTTAATCTGAACATCTGTCCATTCAGTCATTTCTTTTATTGCATCCATTTCAGGTTTAGTCATATTATTGATGTCACATGTATCTTCATTCATAGCTATTATATCCTGACATACTAGATTCAAAAATGTAACGGCTTGAGGTGAAATAGTGCTTGGGGGGACAAATTTGGACTTGGTTTTTATGATCTCTCTCCAATTGTCATTATTGGATAACAACTCACTAGTTACTGATTCATTATCTTCCAGTAAAGATATTAAATCGTTAAGGGCTGTTCTGTCAGTTGTCTCATTGGTGGTTAAACTGTCAGAATCATCAGAATTCGAGAAAACAGAATTTATGTTTACCTGATAAATTTCTTTCTCCAACGGTGTGTCCGGTCCACGGCGTCATCCTTACTTGTGGGATATTCTCTTCCCCAACAGGAAATGGCAAAGAGCCCAGCAAAGCTGGTCACATGATCCCTCCTAGGCTCCGCCTACCCCAGTCATTCGACCGACGTTAAGGAGGAATAATAGCATAGGAGAAACCATATGGTACCGTGGTGACTGTAGTTAAAGAAAATAAATTATCAGACCTGATTAAAAAACCAGGGCGGGCCGTGGACCGGACACACCGTTGGAGAAAGAAATTTATCAGGTAAACATAAATTCTGTTTTCTCCAACATAGGTGTGTCCGGTCCACGGCGTCATCCTTACTTGTGGGAACCAATACCAAAGCTTTAGGACACGGATGAAGGGAGGGAGCAAATCAGGTCACCTAAATGGAAGGCACCACGGCTTGCAAAACCTTTCTCCCAAAAATAGCCTCAGAAGAAGCAAAAGTATCAAACTTGTAAAATTTGGTAAAAGTGTGCAGTGAAGACCAAGTCGCTGCCCTACATATCTGATCAACAGAAGCCTCGTTCTTGAAGGCCCATGTGGAAGCCACAGCCCTAGTGGAATGAGCCGTGATTCTTTCGGGAGGCTGCCGTCCGGCAGTCTCGTAAGCCAATCTGATGATGCTTTTAATCCAAAAAGAGAGAGAGGTAGAAGTTGCTTTTTGACCTCTCCTTTTACCTGAATAAACAACAAACAGGGAAGATGTTTGTCTAAAATCCTTTGTAGCATCTAAATAGAATTTTAGAGCGCGAACAACATCCAAATTGTGCAACAAGCGTTCCTTCTTTGAAACTGGTTTCGGACACAGAGAAGGTACGATAATCTCCTGGTTAATGTTTTTGTTAGAAACAACTTTTGGAAGAAAACCAGGTTTAGTACGTAAAACCACCTTATCTGCATGGAACACCAGATAAGGAGGAGAACACTGCAGAGCAGATAATTCTGAAACTCTTCTAGCAGAAGAAATTGCAACTAAAAACAAAACTTTCCAAGATAATAACTTAATATCAACGGAATGTAAGGGTTCAAACGGAACCCCCTGAAGAACTGAAAGAACTAAATTGAGACTCCAAGGAGGAGTCAAAGGTTTGTAAACAGGCTTGATTCTAACCAGAGCCTGAACAAAGGCTTGAACATCTGGCACAGCTGCCAGTTTTTTGTGAAGTAACACCGACAAGGCAGAAATCTGTCCCTTCAGGGAACTTGCCGATAATCCTTTTTCCAATCCTTCTTGAAGGAAGGATAGAATCCTAGGAATCTTAACCTTGTCCCAAGGGAATCCTCTAGATTCACACCAACAGATATATTTTTTCCAAATTTTATGGTAAATCTTTCTAGTTACAGGCTTTCTGGCCTGAACAAGAGTATCGATAACAGAATCTGAGAAACCTCGCTTCGATAAAATCAAGCGTTCAATCTCCAAGCAGTCAGCTGGAGTGAAACCAGATTCGGATGTTCGAACGGACCCTGAACAAGAAGGTCTCGTCTCAAAGGTAGCTTCCAAGGTGGAGCCGATGACATATTCACCAGATCTGCATACCAAGTCCTGCGTGGCCACGCAGGAGCTATCAAGATCACCGACGCCCTCTCCTGATTGATCCTGGCTACCAGCCTGGGGATGAGAGGAAACGGCGGGAACACATAAGCTAGTTTGAAGGTCCAAGGTGCTACTAGTGCATCCACTAGAGCCGCCTTGGGATCCCTGGATCTGGACCCGTAGCAAGGAACTTTGAAGTTCTGACGAGAGGCCATCAGATCCATGTCTGGAATGCCCCAAAGTTGAGTGACTTGGGCAAAGATTTCCGGATGGAGTTCCCACTCCCCCGGATGCAATGTCTGACGACTCAGAAAATCCGCTTCCCAATTTTCCACTCCCGGGATGTGGATAGCAGACAGGTGGCAGGAGTGAGACTCCGCCAATAGAATGATCTTGGTCACTTCTTCCATCGCTAGGGAACTCCTTGTTCCCCCCTGATGGTTGATGTACGCAACAGTCGTCATGTTGTCTGATTGAAACCGTATGAACTTGGTCCTCGCTAGCTGAGGCCAAGCCTTGAGAGCATTGAATATCGCTCTCAGTTCCAGAATATTTATCGGTAGAAGAGATTCTTCCCGAGACCAAAGACCCTGAGCTTTCAGGGATCCCCAGACCGCGCCCCAGCCCATCAGACTGGCGTCGGTCGTGACAATGACCCACTCTGGTCTGTGGAATGTCATCCCTCGTGACAGGTTGTCCAGGGACAGCCACCAACGGAGTGAGTCTCTGGTCCTCTGATTTACTTGTATCTTTGGAGACAAGTCTGTATAGTCCCCATTCCACTGACTGAGCATGCACAGTTGTAACGGTCTTAGATGAATGCGCGCAAAAGGAACTATGTCCATTGCCGCTACCATCAACCCGATCACTTCCATGCACTGAGCTACGGAAGGAAGAGGAACGGAATGAAGTATTCGACAAGAGTCCAGGAGCTTTGTCTTTCTGGCCTCTGTTAGAAAAATCCTCATTTCTGAGGAGTCTATAATTGTTCCCAAGAAGGGAACCCTTGTTGACGGGGATAGAGAACTCTTTTCCACGTTCACTTTCCAGCCGTGCGATCTGAGAAAGGCCAGGACGATGTCCGTGTGAGCCTTTGCTCGAGGGAGGGACGACGCTTGAATCAGAATGTCGTCCAGGTAAGGTACTACTGCAATGCCCCTTGGTCTTAGCACAGCTAGAAGGGACCCTAGTACCTTTGTGAAAATCCTTGGAGCAGTGGCTAATCCGAAAGGAAGCGCCACGAACTGGTAATGTTTGTCCAGGAATGCAAACCTTAGGAACCGATGATGTTCCTTGTGGATAGGAATATGTAGATACGCATCCTTTAAATCCACCGTGGTCATGAATTGACCTTCCTGGATGGAAGGAAGGATAGTTCGAATGGTTTCCATCTTGAAAGATGGGACCTTGAGAAATTTGTTTAAGATCTTGAGATCTAGGATTGGTCTGAATGTTCCCTCTTTTTTGGGAACTATGAACAGATTGGAGTAGAACCCCATCCCTTGTTCTCTCAATGGAACAGGATGAATCACTCCCATTTTTAACAGGTCTTCTACGCAAAGTAAGAACGCCTGTCTTTTTATGTGGTCTGAAGACAACTGAGACCTGTGGAACCTTCCCCTTGGGGGAAGTCCCTTGAATTCCAGAAGATAACCCTGGGAGACTATTTCTAGCGCCCAAGGATCCAGAACATCTCTTGCCCAAGCCTGAGCGAAGAGAGAGAGTCTGCCCCCCACCAGATCCGGTCCCGGATCGGGGGCCGATATTTCATGCTGTCTTGGTAGCAGTGGCAGGTTTCTTTGCCTGCTTTCCCTTGTTCCAGCCTTGCATTGGTCTCCAAGCTGGCTTGGCCTGAGAAGTATTACCTTCTTGCTTAGAGGACGTAGCACCTTGGGCTGGTCCGTTTTTACGAAAGGGACGAAAATTAGGTCTATTTTTTGCCTTGAAAGGCCGATCCTGAGGAAGGGCATGGCCCTTACCCCCAGTGATATCAGAGATAATCTCTTTCAAGTCAGGACCAAACAGCGTTTTCCCCTTGAAAGGAATGTTTAGTAGCTTGTTCTTGGAAGACGCATCAGCCGACCAAGATTTCAACCAAAGCGCTCTGCGCGCCACAATAGCAAACCCAGAATTCTTAGCCGCTAACTTAGCCAATTGCAAAGAGGCGTCTAGAGTGAATTTGAGAGCATTGACTCTGTCCATAATCTCCTCATAAGGAGGCGAGTCACTATCGAGCACCTTAATCAGTTCATCAAACCAGAAATATGCGGCTGTAGTGACAGGGACAATGCATGAAATGGGTTGTAGAAGGTAACCCTGCTGAACAAACATCTTTTTAAGCAAACCTAATTTTTTATCCATAGGATCTTTGAAAGCACAATTATCCTCTATGGGAATAGTGGTGCGTTTGTTTAAAGTAGAAACCGCTCCCTCGACCTTGGGGACTGACTGCCATAAGTCCTTTCTGGGGTCGACCATAGGAAACAATTTTTTAAATATGGGGGGAGGGACGAAAGGAATACCGGGCCTTTCCCATTCTTTATTAACAATGTCCGCCACCCGCTTGGGTATAGGAAAAGCTTCTGGGAGCCCCGGCACCTCTAGGAACTTGTCCATTTTACATAGTTTCTCTGGGATGACCAAATTTTCACAATCATCCAGAGTGGATAATACCTCCTTAAGCAAAATGCGGAGATGTTCCAATTTAAATTTAAAAGTAATCACATCAGATTCAGCCTGCTGAGAAATATTCCCTAAATCAGTAATTTCTCCCTCAGACAAAACCTCCCTGGCCCCCTCAGATTGGGTTAGGGGCCCTTCAGAGATATTAATATCAGCGTCGTCATGCTCTTCAGTAACTAAAACAGAGCATCCACGCTTACGCTGAACAGGGTTCATTTTGGCTAAAATGTTTTTGACAGAATTATCCATTACAGCCGTTAATTGTTGCATAGTAAGGAGTATTGGCGCGCTAGATGTACTAGGGGCCTCCTGAGTGGGCAAGACTCGTGTAGACGAAGGAGGGAATGATGCAGTACCATGCTTACTCCCCTCACTTGAGGAATCATCTTGGGCATCATTGTCATTATCACATAAATCACATTTATTTAAATGAATAGGAATTCTGGCTTCCCCACATTCAGAACACAGTCTATCTGGTAGTTCAGACATGTTAAACAGGCATAAACTTGATAAGAAAGTACAAAAAACGTTTTGAAATAAAACCGTTACTGTCACTTTAAATTTTAAACTGAACACACTTTATTACTGCAATTGCGAAAAAACATGAAGGAATTGTTCAAAATTCACCAAACTTTCACCACAGTGTCTTAAAGCCTTGAAAATATTGCACACCAAATTTGGAAGCTTTAACCCTTAAAATAACGGAACCGGAGCCGTTTTAAGCTTTTAACCCCTTTACAGTCCCTGGTATCTGCTTTGCTGAGACCCAACCAAACCCAAGGGGAATACGATACCAAATGATGCCTTCAGAAGTCTTTTGTAAGTATCAGAGCTCCTCTCACATGCGACTGCATGCCATGCCTCTCAAAAACAAGTGCGCAACACCGGCGCGAAAATGAGACTCTGCCTATGCTTTGGGAAAGCCCCTAAAGAATAAGGTGTCTAAAACAGTGCCTGCCGATATTATTATATCAAAATACCCAGAATAAATGATTCCTCAAGGCTAAATAAGTGTTAATATCAATCGATTTAGCCCAAAAAATGTCTACAGTCTAAATAAGCCCTTGTGAAGCCCTTATTTACAATCGTAATAAACATGGCTTACCGGATCCCATAGGGAAAATGACAGCTTCCAGCATTACATCGTCTTGTTAGAATGTGTCATACCTCAAGCAGCAAAGACTGCAAACTGTTCCCCCAACTGAAGTTAATGCTCTCAACAGTCCTGTGTGGAACAGCCATGGATTTTAGTTACGGTTGCTAAAATCATTTTCCTCATACAAACAGAATTCTTCATCTCTTTTCTGTTTCTGAGTAAATAGTACGTACCAGCACTATTTGAAAATAACAAACTCTTGATTGAATAATGAAAAACTACAGTTAAACACTAAAAAACTCTAAGCCATCTCCGTGGAGATGTTGCCTGTACAACGGCAAAGAGAATGACTGGGGTAGGCGGAGCCTAGGAGGGATCATGTGACCAGCTTTGCTGGGCTCTTTGCCATTTCCTGTTGGGGAAGAGAATATCCCACAAGTAAGGATGACGCCGTGGACCGGACACACCTATGTTGGAGAAATATTTCTTAAGTAGCACTTTTCTAACAAACAAATGTGTGTCTTTTATCGCCTCAAATTTGTTAATACGATTGGAGGGTACAAAAGATAGGCCTTTCTTTAATGCACTTGTATGTATGGGGGTTAGAATTTTATCAGAAAGATTAATGATGTTAAGATTGTTATTCTCAACATTATCTTCTATTTCTGTTTGTGTGGTTGGTTCTTGTGGTATTGTTGTTTTTGATTGAACCGTACTTGTCGTCTTGTTTGGGTTCCTATTCCGCCCTCTACGGATTTTCCGTCTAAAGGGATTCTATTTAAGTTGATATGTGGTTTTGATTTTTTAGATTTTTTGGTACTGTTAGTTAGTATTGATCTGGGAGTTATTTCATTGTCAGATGTTTCTGCATCTGCAGATTCGTACTCTATGTCAGTACCTTCTGAGTCAGAGATTTGAGTAGTACTTTTTTTCCAGGAATATACTTTTCCTTGTGAGTAATCATCTAAGTCTCTATCAATCTTTCTTTCTTTTTTCTCAGATACAAATTTAGCAAATCTCTCCACATCTGTTTTAATTTTGTTATATGATTTCTGAAAATCGTCCCTTGTTTCGTATATTTTAAGACTGTCACTTAGTTTATTGATTTCATGTGTGACTGAATTTAATTTCTCAGTCTCATGTTCTATAAGATAGCTTATCAATTTTAGTGAACAATCGGTTAGGGCTTGTTCCCATTTAGATTTAAGTTCAGGTTTTAAATTATAAAAGGATGGAAACATCTTAAGGCGTAAACCCCTAGGTATGACACTGTTCTTTTGATAAAAGTCATACATCCCCAGGTTCCATTGACCTTTAATTTGCTTTTTCCTTATTTTTTTAAGATCTTTTAATGATTGTGACCACTCTCCCGCCACTTCCCCCTCTATCGTGCTTTTATTTTGAAGGTCTGATGTAAGTTTACAGATATCATCGGACCATCTTTGCATTTCTGCACTTAGATCAAATGAGGCCATTTAAATATCTGTGCTCAAGTATCTCAAGTGAGAAAAAGAAGTTGTTGGAGCAACTTCACTGGATATATTTAAGATTAACTACGACTATAATTTAACAACTACTCTCATAAACAGCCTCCGTTCATAAACAGCATATACAATTAATTCTAAACACAATGTATATGTATTTTCATACTAATACTAATATGTGTGGATTATCTATCTATGTTTGTAAGTAATTATTTAAGTCTTACCATACTAAGATAATATGCTAAGATTATAACAGGAGTACTATACATCTTTACCTAAGAGATGATATAAACATATTTGTCTTTATACTCCAGCTAGGCAATACTCTGTCCACCAGTTAATAGATCTGACTCAAAGCATCGAAATGAAGCATTAAGAACAATAATACCACTGTGATATAGAGCTAAATGTCAGTGAGAGTAATTCTCCTTTCCTTTGTTTGAAAATCCTGATACATGCAGTGCATATATGTCAAAGGTAATATACTGTCTGTGATTAATGACTATGTATTACCATATGCATGAACACAGAATAATGATAAAGTCTGCTTAATCAGATTACGACTATTCGTGCAGACAGGACAGACTAACACTGAATTGCAACATACATTCGCTAACAGACTTAAAATCGAACAGTCATATATAGCAATGATGATTTCAGCTAGTGAGTATCATGAGACGATGGACATTACAAATAACCAAATATGTTTTAATGCAAGGAATTGTATTTGTTTATTGATCGAGTACAAGTTGTTATTATGCGCCACCAATCAAAAACCAGCAGAGACGAAGCCGCTCCAGGCTATCCTATCAAATGCATGCATTAGGATACGCCTCGAATGCACAGTGTCCTATTGGTGCGGTGAGGGGCGTTGTCAAAGGCCGAAGTGGATTGGTGGAGACAGTTTGTGTTAGCACTATATAAGAGGGTGGCACCCGGGCCTCGGTTTGCTCTTACACATTGATAAAGGCTGATTTACACAGCCGAAACGCGTTTGTGGAATTTGTAAGCACCTCGGTGCACATTTATATTGGTTTTAATTGCTGTCCCTTGTCCCTGTCACCTGAAGCCGAGGGAGCTGCTATCGGCCAGGAAACAGGGGGGCAAGG